>NC_000076.6:119906749-119924249 GCF_000001635.26 Mus musculus | reverse complement strand
TGTTAAATAATAACTGCTAGGCCTAGTCTAGTGAAAGGGAGCCAGTCTTGCTTTCCTTGAAGGTTACTGAAGTTTAGGAAGTGAATAAAGAGGGAGTTACCAATGTTACGAACATCACCGAACCTAGGGTATAAGTCGTGATCATTCTCGGGTACCAACTGTTATGGGTAGTAAACAGAGGCTGTAGGTGAAGCCTGTGAGAGTCCTCAGTGTGGGAAAGCAGTGTTCTGGATGGTTTCTGAGAACCAAGTCTTGAAGGCAGCCCAGTAGTGGGCTGGAGCCACGGGAGGTGTTACAGCCCGAGACTGCTGGGATGTGTTGGTCCTTGTTTCTCAGCCCAGCTATGTGCTGTAGTAACTGGGGAACGTTAGAGATACTGACTCCTGGGCTCTGCCCAGAACAACTGAGCTGAGCTCCTGCCGATGGGATTGCTTTGCAGTGTACTTGTTTTCGTAGTTAATCAAAACACTAAATTTTAAAATTCTGTGTAGAACAACCTGAAGTCCGAATCATGACTTGATAGTTATGCAGGGCTTTACGGTGTATCTCTATCAAGCTTTTAATTATACTTTGAGATTGTTGTAGATTCACATGTGCAAAAAATAACAAGGACGGCGATAGAGCCTTTATCGACTGCTAGCAGCTTGTCATGCTGTAAGACAGCATGCCCAGGACAGTAGCATTGATGAAATCAAAGCACACAGAAAATTGGGTTAGCATAAGGAATAAACACATTGCTCTTCTACAGACACACCCATTTCCCTCCCACACCCATCATTTCCTTAACCTCTGGCCACCTGTAATCTCTGTTTTTGTATCTCTGGTGTTTTAAGAATATTCAATAAGTGGATGTACAGTGAATGAAAATAAACCCTTCAGGGTTGACCATGACCACCACCTCCTCCTCCTCCTTCCTCCTCCTCCTTCCTCCTCCTCTTCCTCCTCCTCCTGCTCCTCCTCCTCTTCCTCCTTCTTCCTCCTCCTCCTTCTTCCTTCTCCTCCTTCTTCCTTCTCCTCCTTCCTCTTCCTCCTCCTCCTCCTCCTCCTCCTCCTCCTCCTCCTCCTCCTCCTCCTCCTCCTCCTCCGCTTCCTTGACACATAGCATCATTCTCTACTGTTTCACCCAAGCTGTTTTTCTGCATCGCTGGCCTGAGAGAACTACCTACAGTACAACAAGCTGTGCTACGGTTTGTGTAACGGTTAACTGTCGAAAGACATCTTGGGTGTTTCAGGCTTCAACTATTATTAATGAGGTCACTCTAAATATTCATGCGTGGGTTCTCCATGAACATAAATATTCATTCTTTTGAAATAAATACCCAGGAGTAGCCTCTGGAAGTCATATAGTAGCTGATATTTAGTTCTTTAATAAACTGTTCAACTGCTTTCCGGGGTATTTCCTCTATTTTATGTCTCCTGTTATAATATACAAATCACTCAATTTCTCTGTGTCCCACCACATAGGTGATACTGTCACTAACACTTAGTTTGGCCCTTGGATAAGTGTGTGTGTACCTAACTAGACTTAGAAATTAGACCATTCTCACTGTTGAGTTCTGAGAGGTGCTTATGTTCTTATGTGTTATAGGTAGGCGTCCTCTCCTGAATAGGAAGCCTGCAGATGCCTTCTCACAGGTCTTAGATTTCCTTTCAGCTTTTTACTATGGCTTCTGTAGAGCTAAGCATTCTTAGCGTGGGTAGGATCTGACTGGTCCACTTTAATGGCCTTTGCATTTGTCAACCGTTTTGCCACTGTTTGACACACAGTACATTGTTTATAATATAATTTACATTTAAGTCTTTGGCCTAATTTGAATAAAGTTTCATATAGAATTTTGATCCCTTTTTTCCCCTAAAGATGTCCAATTACCCCAGTGACATTTTCTAGATAGACGTATTTATTAAACTGCGTTTGCCACTTGTCAAAAATAAGTCAGGTGTAGTGACATACTGTATTTCTTAGTCTCCCAGTTGTTCCTGTTGCTGCATGCATCTATTTCCCCATAAGTGTTCCTAGGCTTTAATTACTGCAAATTTATACTATCAGGATACTGGGTAGATAGACTGACTCCCCCACTTTGTTTATAGTTTTAAAAATTGCTCTCTTCTTTTTCTATATAAATTAAAAAAGTAATCTTGTGTATAACTATAGAATGCTGCTGAGATTTGGTATAATTCAATTTTTTGTTGCCCAGAATTTTTCATTTGGTAAAAGATAGCAAATCTCTTCAGTTTTTACATAGACTTGTTTTGTTATTTTCATTCGTAGTTTCCCAGTTTTGCACATACAAGTTCTATGCTGAGGTTTGCCAGTTTTACATCTAAACACTTTTCTTAGTAATCATAAATACTATTCTATTACTGAATTCAATGTATATTGTTCCTTGCTAGGCTATACATATACAACAGGCATTATATATATATATATATATATATATATATATATTCCTCTGATTTGCAGGAGTCATTTGTTAGTTTTGGATGAGTTTCCTTTAAAAATATAATCTCCTTATAGGGCATTATGATGTCTGCCTTATAAAGATAATTCATGTGCAAATAGGGGTTTTTCTTTTCTACATACATACATGTATTTTCTCCCTTTCTTAAGTATTGTGAGGGCTTCCAACTCAATGTTGAATTAAACTGGAGGCATGGGCAGCCTGAGCTTTTATCAGTCTTGGGGAAAAAGCACCTGGGGTTCCATCATTATGGAAGCTATAGGCCTTTTCTCTATAAATAAACAGAGGTTAATCATTATTCTTAACTTTCAAAGAGTTTTTTATCTATTTATTTTTGGTCGTTAAACGACATTTTATTTTAAGGTATTAGAGACTCACATGCAGCTGTAGAATAACAATAACAACAAAACAGAGAAATGCCAATGGTAACAACTGTGCAGAAACAGTGTGTCGCTCACGTCTGTTTGCTTTCTAATACAGACCCTGGAGCTGCCTTGGGCAAGCTGTAAGAGCCGGTTACCACTGAGTTTCACTGCCACCTGAACGGCATCTCTTAGTCAGACGTTCATGCCATCGCTGATGAATGAGATGCAGAACATTCTATGCCTTTCCTGTTGGCTTCTTACTGCCCCGCCCACTTATCTTTTTCCAATTGTTTTGCACTGATCAATATGATCTTTATTTTTAACTTGATAATATATTGCACTACAGTGAGAGATTTTTCTAGTACTGACTAAACCTTGAATTTCTAAATCAGTTCCACTTGATCACATGATATGATTTTAAAAACAAGTTGTTAAATTCTAATGCTAATACTTGTATTAATAATTCCTCTATTCACATGCAGGAATGATGTGACCTGCATATTTTATATTTTTTGTGTGTTGTCTTCCATTTTGACATCAGGATGATATTAGCTATCTAAAATGAATCAGGAGATACATTTCTTGTATTATCTAGAAGATATTGTATAGAATTGTTAATTATTTTTTAATATTTGATAAAATTTTTTCCATTGAAGCCATGTAGACTGGCAGATTTCAGAAAATTTAAAACCCACAAATTCAATGTCCTTAAGAGTGTTAAGACTATTCAAATTATCCATTTCATAGTGGGTGGTATGTAGTTTGTGTTCTTCAAGAATTGGTCCATGAAATGCATTTTACTTCTGGGTCAAAACCAGCTCTTGGAAAGTTGGGGTAGTGGTGTACACACATTAACTATACTGGCCTCTGTTGTAGCAACAGTAACAATTGCAAAGAATAGTAGCTGAACTACCACGGGGTCATTTCTGCTTATATCCATTCGAAGGCCGTGTTTCCTATCAGCAGAGGGAGGTTTCCCTAAGAATCATGGGCCTCTGCTCTTTCTTCCCTCCGTTTTGACACTGTCCTAAGATTCTGGTTGACAAAATGTCCAAGGAGACATTGCAGATATCATAGTTAGAGCACTAATATGAGAGATTTGACTTCTTTGAGAGAAACACAGACACATTTACTGTCGCTGGAAGCAACGGCACCCACTATTTAAGCAGCGAATCATAATATGTCGCTTTTGCTGATAGCTTATTATTCTGAAGCAGAGATTTTCCTCGTGGATGCTATGATCAAAGCAAGCCCACGTGCTATCCAGTCTGGAAGAACTAAGTCTACAGATGTTAATTTGGTTTCAGGGTCTGGGGAGATGAAGAATGTCTAACAAACACACAAACCTTTACAAAACACTAGGGTTCCCTGAATGTGCGGTCGCCTTTGTTTTATGTTTTTCAGATAATTAATAAGTCGATGGGAGAAAATGTGCACTATATTATTTGGACCTAACCATAGACTAACTTTCGGAACTTCATTTGAATGATCTGGAATTACCAAGACTCCAAGGATTTCATGAACAGAGGAGGCTTGGAAACTTCTGCCACAAGATGATTTATTCCAGCATGACTGCATCCAGCCGACGCAGTAAGAAGAGATACCCTGAAAGCCACCATATTTCAAGGACAGCAGCTCATTTTCCATTCACACCTAACTTCAAAGGAGGCTGAGGGTTTAGAGTTTAGGCAAATGCCCCGACAGCGCAGTCAGACAGAGCTGGTTCCAGGAGAATGACTATGCCCCACACAGGCATGGTGAGAAATGGAGACATTTCAATGTTTATGCCGAGGCCACAGACTCCAGAGAACACCAATGAAGAGGAATTCCTGAGTTAGAGATGGATTCAGAAGTAGGAGGAAGAGGAGGACAAAGAAGACTTCAGCGATTCCAATTGGTTTGCCTGCTGGATATCGGTGTCTGTACCTGAGAAAGGGGTCTGAGAGAACAGTGGGAAGTTTACAGTGGTGAGTGACTGAAGCCAGCACAAGTATATACAAGGGAAACTCATGATGTTGAAATTATGAAGGAAGTTTTATTTTAGGTAGTTTTAATATTTTAAGTTTTATTCTATATGTATGGATAGTTTGTCTGCATGGATGTCTGTGTGCTACATGCATGCCTAGAGTCTAGAGAACGTTTGGAGACAGTAACCATGGGACAGGAGTTTCACACAGTGTGAGTTGTCATGGGGATTCTGGAAACTAAACCTGCATCCTCTGGAAGACCACTTAGTGTTCTTAATCACCGCCCTCTTGCCGTCTCTCTAACCTTGGCTTGGGTTGTCTTGTCCATCTCATCGTGGTCCATAAGACCCTCTTTCTATGGCATAGCATTAAGACGGAAGGCATAGCAATAAAAGCGACAGGAAGCATGTTCAGCAAACAGACGCTGGTGAGGTGCTTTGCTTCTACAGGGTTAATCAATCGCATAGATTAAAAGAAAGACGAAAAAAGAGAGAAGGAAACAAAAACAAAAAGCCAAACCCGAACCCTTGGGCAGAGAATGGGAAACACTACTGATCAAATCTCCCAGTCACACATTTGGAAACGCTGGGGTCAGCGATTGTCTGTGGTTCCCTCCAAGTCCTTCATGTGGGTAATGGTGCCTGTTACATTAGCAGATGTGTCCAGGCACCTGCTGAGTGAATGGACACATTCGTAGCAAGCCCTGGCTTGTGGCTAACAGAATTACAACCCAATGGCACAGTAGCAACAAGACAGAGGAATGGCTGACAGCTATTTTCCTCAGTTTATGCGGTGGTGGCGGTGGCACTGGCAGTGGCACTGGCCGCCCATGCCAAAGATGATTGCTACTATTGTTGTTATATTATTAGTAGTAGTATTTTAAATGCCCTGGTAATGTGAATTTCAGTTCATACCACAATACTATGGGTATATGTATGGTGTTTAGAAAGACAATTATTGCTCATGTTGTTGGTTTTCCTCTGTAAATTACTTTTAATGAGGTCACTAGGAAGCATATCTCTCTCAGGAAATAGACAGGTGCCCTTCCCAGCGCTCATTTCAAGCTCTCCCTAGCATTGTTTGGTTCGGCGAAGCTGCGGGCATCAACGCTGGCTTCCCGTGATGAACAGCTACGTACTCAGCCTCAATTCTCGCCGCAGCCCAGCAGAAGAAGGTCTGTGGGCACCATGCACTGCTGTGTGGCAACGTGAAGGATTACAGCAGAAGCTCTCTGATCCTCTGGGAGCCAGTGTAAATTAGATTAATGACTGTACAGCATATAAATAGCCAGCTTGAGCCTCCCTATGAACTACAGTTATGCTCAGGACAGATCTCAGCAGTGACAGGGACAGCCAGGGACAGCCACATTCCTTGCTGTGGGTTTTTATTCTCAGAGTATTTCAAGAGATAGGGAAGGAGGGTCCAAATATGTGGAAGTAAATGTGAAAATCTGTAACCCCTTAATATATGAGGTATTCAGATCAACTCCTTTTTGGCAAGGCTGATTCTGATGGTATGTGTGTGTGTGTGTGTGTGTTTGTGTGTGTGTGTGTGTATGTGTCTGTGTGTCTTTATAAATGTACGTGTATGTGAGTGAATGAATGTATATATTATATATGAGAATGTTTGTGAATGTGTGTGAGACAGTGTGAATGTATGTATATGAATGAGTATGTGTGTGAATTTGTGTTTGTGAGTATGTATGTATGTATGTATGTATGAATGAGTGTGTGAATTTGTGTGTGAGTGAATATATATGTTGTGTGTTAGAATGTTTGTGTAAGTGTGCATGCATGTGTGTGTGTGCTTGTGAGCGTATGTGTGCATCTGCATGTATGTGTGTATATGTGTGTGTACTTTTCACATTTCTAACATAGAGATAATAACAATATGTGTCCCACAGGGTGTTTTGAATGTTCAGTGGTAAAGTTCTTATGAACAATTTACAATAGCACCTGTCTTAAAGTGTTTACTATACATTAGCCATGGCATTATTCAAATTATCATTATTTGGAATATTCCAAGAATAAACAATTGCCAAATCTTTACATATAATACTCATGATGTTTAATCTTGTGTGAAGTCACAGACTACTTGGAGAATATATTGAAAACTGTGGATTTTCAATTAAAAAAAAACAAAAAAACTTTGAAGTAATTTAAGAAGACTTAATTCTTAAGTAGGGAATCTTCTATAGCCTATCAAAAATCAAAATTCTACTTAAGAAATTAGGGTCGCTAAAGCAGTGGTTCTCAACCTGTGGGTGGTGACCCTTGGAGGGGCTGCATATCAGATATCCTGCATATCAGATATTTATATTATGATTCATAACAGCAGCAAAATTGCAGTTATGAAGTAGCAATAAAATAATTTTATGGTTTGGGGTCACCATACATGAGGAACTGTGTTAAAGGGTCTCAGTGTCAGGGAAGGTAAGAAATGTGGCTCTCCAGTATCATGTGTCAATCAAAGAGCAACCACCAGCTAACATGCATGCCTGTGAGCTACGAGTTCAAGGCCAGCATGGAGTGCCCAAGCCTACTCAAGTACTTTAGAATCTGAATGAAAATATGTCAGAAGATATCAGAGAGAAGATGGGGCCCATGGACCTCAAATTCCTCCAGCTCTATGGCCTCTGGATGAATATTTAGACATAAGAGAAGCTGGAATCGACCTAGATGTCCCTCAACTGAAGAACAGATACAGAAAATGTGGTTCATTTACACAATGGGATACTATTTAGCTATTAAGAATGGGATACCATTTAGCTATTAAGAATGAGGAGGAGGCCACTATGAGTTTTTCAGGCGAATGGATGGAACTAGAAATATCCTCCCGAGTGAGGTAACTCAGACCCAAAAGCGCATGTGTGTTGTGGACTCACTGATAAGTGGATATTTGCCCCAAAGGTACAGAAGACCTGGGATACCAACCACAGACCCCGTAAGAAGTGTAACAAACAGAAAGGCCCAAATGAGGATGCTTTAATCCTACTTAGAAGGAGGAAGCATGAGAGGCAGAGGGAAGAAGGGATCTGGGTGGAGGAGGGGAGGGAGAGGGGAAAGGGGGAACAGAATCAGGTTTGGGGGACACAGGAGAGAAGCCCAGAGGGCCAGGAAAATGAATGGAAATATACAGCCTGGGGTGGGGTGGGGTCTTGCGCGCGCTCGACTGGCCAGGAAGAACGACGCTGCAACAGGATCCTTCTGCACACGTTTATTGGGAGAGCTTGATTGTAGAGGCGAAAGACCCTGAGCCCAGAACCGGTGCTGCTTACATAGGCCTAGGAGAGGCGTGTCTCACATCTGATTGGTTAACTTGTCTTAGCAAAAGAACCTTCACTGCCTATGTATGTGTGGTGGCCAGCAGTAGCCAACTGCCACTCTGCAACTGCCACTCTGCAACGGCTTCCCACAGTGGGGGACTCTCTAGAAAGTACCGGAGACCTGGGAGCTGAGAGACTCTCAGGACTCACTGGGGGTGACCTCAGCTAAAACACCCAATATTGGGGAGAGGGAACTCAAAGAGTCCACCTCCAGTAGCTAGACAGGGCCTCAAGGGAAGGGACTGGGTTACTAACCCCCAGTCAAAATTTCTGACCCAGAACTGGTCCTGTCTAAAAGAACAACAGGGACAAAAATGGAGAACTGAGGGAAAGGCAATCCAATGACCGGTCCAACTTGAGATCTAGCTCATGGGGGTCAGGTGTGGGGAGCACCAAGGCCTGACACTACTACTGATGCTATGCTGTGCTTACAGACAGGAGCCTGGCATGGCAGTCCTCTGAGAGATCCTTCCAGCAGCTGACTGAGGCAGACACAGATACTTAAATCCAACCACTGGACTGAAGTCAGGAACCCCTATGGTTGAATTAGGGGAAGGATTAAAGGAGCTGTAGGGGAGGGCAACCCCATAGGAAGACCAGCAGCCTCAACTGATCCAGACTCCAGGGAGTTCTCAGACACTGAACCACCAACCAGGCTGGTTCGAGGCCCCTGGCACATATATAGCAGAGGTTTGCCTGGTCTGGTCTCAGTGGGAGAAGATGTACTTAATCCTCAAGAGACTTGAGGCCCCAGGGAAGGGGGTGGCCTGGTGGGGGGAGCACCCTCTCAAAGACAGAGGGGAGAAGGAATGGGATAAGGAACTGTGGGAGGGAGGACCAGCAGAGGGGCAAGGACTGGAATGTAAAACCAAAACCAACCAACCAACCAAACAAACAAACAAATTCCCCCCCAAACCACACACACACACACACACACACACACACACACACACACACACACACATCCCAAGCAGGAGATGCAGTAATTGTACTGCCTTAAAGAGCTCCCAGCAGTTTCCTTTTGAAATAAGTGACTTTCACTTCCAAGCGGTTAAACCTCTTGGTGCAAGCTGTTGACATAATTGAGAGGTGGGTACACCGAGTTTAAAACTCTAGCAATTGACCAGGCTAGCTTTGAAATTACTCTTGATCTTCAATGGTTCCCCCAAGGAAGATAGCTACATTCTTATTGCTACTTGTGGACTGTTTCTGCTCAAAAAAAAAAAAAAAAAAACAAAAAAACAAAAAAACACTTTTGACCATCTGTAATGGCCAGCCTCCATGGCAGCAGCTAACGTGGCAAAGATTAATAGCCCCCACCTTTACCTTTCTGCGGTTTACACTCTAAATGTCTGAGACAAATTCTTGTACTAAGGATCCCAGTGATGTGTGCACAGCATGGCCTGGGGTCTGAAGGAGAGTTACCATCCAACCTGTGATGCTGGGAAGTACCTTGTAAGTCACAGAGGTGTCATTGACTGTTGGGCTCCTTAAATAGAAACAGGAAATTAACTTGTATTCTTCCTCTTGTTTCCATCTAAGAGAGAAATGAAGCTACCAAAGCTTCATAGTGTGGTTAGAGAAAATAATGTGTGCCACCCTTCAGGTAGGACAGCCACTTGTGATCGATACCCCGAGTCAAAAGGATGGATTCTCTGGTCTCAAAGTCCAGCCGAGCAATAAGAGATGGGAAGCGTGTCTTAGCTAGCAGGATAGGTGGGGAGAAAGAAACACACAGGGGGATGAACCCAAGACACAGACACGATCAGATCTGCAGCTCATGCCTGGAACCCATCCTCCACAGTGGAGGCAGAGCTACTGCCTGAAAGAGGGCTGGCTATACACCGGGGCTAGTGCTTCTTCCAGAACACCTGAAAAGAAAATGCTTTGAGCTCTTTCTGACATCAAACTGGGCGACTCCTTCAACAAGCTGGTGACAGAACCTGATATATTGGTTTGGCCTATTCCTTCCACAGATACCTGAGAACTCACATATTCACATTCCTTGGTGAAAAGATACTTTTTTTTTCCTAAAAAAAAATAAAAACCAAAAAACCCAAAAGAACCCTGATACTCTGAGAGACTGGCCCAGTATCTTCCAGCAGTTTATGCTCTTCAAGACGCTCCCGCACCCATTACCTAATTTAGTTTTCAAAACAACTCCGTGAAGAACATAACAGTCCATTTCAGGGAACTTAAGAATCAGGTTCCTTCATTCAGCAGACTCTGTACCCATTTTACGTGCACAGAGTTGAATCTTGACCAAAGAGAACGCCAGACACTTTCAGAGTCATCAGAAGGCAGGCACAAGATGCTCCTGGGAAAGGACTGAGCGCTACGGTCTAAGCTGACTTCTGGTCACCAGAGCAACAGTAAGTCGGTCACTCTTAGTCTGCAACAGATGCCGTATGTCAGGGGTATGCGCTTGACTCTCCATTGTTTTATGAGAATTGATCCACTTCAAATAAAGGAACAGATGGGAACAAATAGTGTGGCCACTGCAGATAACCAAGAGGATGCACCAAGGGACCCCTGAGAGTGCTCCTTGGGTCAGCAAACCTAGAGGTCAGCTGCAGTCAGTCAATGGTTGCATTTTATTACAACCATGCCTAAGGTCCACTGGGAGGCTAGACTGGAGCCGACTAAGCTGATCACAGCAAGGACAACTCTCATGCCCGACCTTTGGCTTCTACGATAACAAGGAGAACATCACTCCCCTAAGCCCCAGCCAAGGCCAGCTCTTTTCTTCTGATTTACATGTTAAAAAGCACAACAAACAAAACCAAACTCTAAACTGTTTCTCATCATTAGGATAAATAGCAGAGGAATTAACAGATAAGCCCATCGATATAGCTATCTCAACCCTGTGTGTATTACTTCACTCAAATAAAATGATCCCTTGCTTCACTCTATATGTGAAACATTTCAGCCATCTTAACCCATATTATACCATTCCATCCATCCATCCACCCATCCATCTACCTCATCCATCTATTCCATCCATACACTCATCCATCCATCCATCTACCCACTCACCCATTCATTTTTCCATCCAACTTCTCCTTGAATATCCATTGATCATTTGCTAAATGCTAAACACTTTATTGTCAAGGAAAAAAGGGCAAACCCATAGCACTCAATAAATTTTTGTTCAAGTAAAAAATAAATATATTAAGAAGTTAAAATCATAATCATATAATCAATGGTAATTATCAAATCAAAGCCTTGGTTTGGGGGCAAATGAGAGATTGCACTTTGAAAAATATTCACTCATGTTTTATTATGTCCTAGGTAAACCATCCATATTGCCTTGGGCAAGTCACTAAAGGCCTTACTGTGCCTTAATCTCTGAACTGAAAAAAAAAATCAGAAACTAAAGTGAACTCCACTTTGAAGTCCATTCACTTCAAAATACCTCCACGTTTAAAGGATATACTTTATTTAGCATTTTGATTAAAAAAAAAGGACTATGCTGTCTTATTGCTCAAAGTTTAAAGATTTTATACCCAGTAAAGAATTCAAAGTATGTACAAGAGCAGGAAAAGCAAGTGAAATAAATTAGCCACGGCATGTCCTGAAAACTCTCCTGTGCTCACCATCAGAACTAGCGTTAGCCATCCACGTTTTCTTTAAATGTTGTTTTCAGGGCACCAGGAACCTGGCGGTGTAGCATTGCCCGGCCAGTGCTCAGCTTCTGTTTCTTGGGTTTTCCTTCAAGCTGACGAGCCTCACTGGCACGTTTTGATTCTTACTATCATGGTGACACGCCCTTAGAAGCTTACAGTTTAAGTGTTTTCTCTCCAGTTTGTGGTACTATACTTTTAAAATAAAAATTGACATTCTTTTTTTGAAACAGAGTTTTACTATGTAGGCAAGGCTAATCTAAAAGCTTTGTAGACCAGGTTATCTTTGAACTCACAGAGGTCTGCCTGCCTCTGCCTCTGCCTCCCAGGTGCTAGGATTAACTGATTTTGACAATGTTACACATGGATTCACTACTTACATCATTTCCACCCCTCCTTTCCCCCTCCAAATCTTCCCTTCACCAACTCTCTCTGGATTAGTCTCTTCTATAATTATTATCGTTACACACACACAACATACTACACCACACTGCACACACACACACACACACACCCACACACACACACTGCTGCCCACATGTCTATGTGCTTTGGGCTGAGTGCAGGGATTAGATAACCTATTGTGGTAGTTGTACTGGCTAGGTTTGTGTCAACTTGACACAGCTGGAGTTATCCCAGAGAAAGGAGCTTCATTGAGGAAATGCCTCCATGAGATCCAACTGTAAGGCATTTTCTCAATTAGTGATCAAGGGGGAAAGGCCCCTTGTGGGTGGTGCCATCTCTGGGCTGGTAGTCTTGGTTCTATAAGAGAGCAGGCTGAGCAAGCCAGGGGAGGCAAGCCAGTAAAGAACATCCCTCCATGGCCTCTGCATCAGCTCCTGCTTCCTTACCTGCTTGAGTTCCAGTCCTGACTTCTTCCTTTGGTGATCAACAGCAGTATGGAAATGTAAGCCGAATAAACCCCTTTCTTCCCAACTTGCTTCTTGGTCATGATGTTTGTGCAGGAATAGAAACCCTAACTAAGACAGTAGTCACTGCCTGTTTGTGGTTCTTCAAGCAGAGGTGGATCTTTTGAAATTCACACGATCCCTGCCTTGGCTTGTCAACGGGTCCAATCATCATGAAGGTCTTGTGTAGGCAGCCACATTGTGGAGATTTCCTGGACACAGCATCTCTGTTGTTTCTAGGAAACACTGTCCAGCAGCAGGCATCCTGTTCCTCTCCATCTTTCTACCTTCCCTTCCTCAGGACGCCCTGAGCCTTGGGTTTGTGGAGGCTGTGTTGTAGATCGATTAATTAGAACTAGGCTCCTTAAGGTTCCTTCTTCTCCAGGGGCTGCTGGGATGGTTTACCGGTAAAAGACAATTCCTGAGAGCCTGCAAACCCAAGTGTGATTACCTCACCAAGAATTTCATCATCAAGAGTCTGAACCAAGCCATCATGGGAAACGCTGATGGAGACGCCAAATCTACAGGCTTAAGAACAATAAATGCTTCCTCTTTTCACAGATGTTTAAAGTATAGATCAGCAAGAGTGGGGTGGGGAGGGCTTATGATAGTTGGAATATAGCATGCTTTCCCCAATTCCATTTTAAAAAGATCTCTTTATTTATTTTATGTATATGAGGACACTGTAGTTGTCTTCAGACACACCAGAGTGTCAGACCACATTGCAGATGGTTGTGAGCCACCATGTGGTTGCTGGGAATTGAACTCGGGACCTTTGGAAGAGCAGTCAGTGCTCGTAACCACTGAGCCATCTCTCCAGCTCAATTCCATTTTCAAGTGAGATTTTCAAAGCACCCAGGGAGGAGGAGATCAAATAGGTATAGCCCTGAGCCTCTAGTCCTGTCTTCATCTGTTTTCATCAGCATTCTCTCCTGCTCTTCCACAGAAGATGTTGTGAATTTTCTAATACTGTAATCTAAGCATGTCCACTGGCAGGTGCAGCTATTCCCAGTTCTGGCACTCTGCAGTCTGTGATAATAACTCACCAGGGAAGCCACAGACACACATCTGAGAATTTCTCTGGCACAGGCATCTCCCAACGTCTTGGGAAAGATGCCAGCGACATACCCATATCTTTGTAAGGTTCCCTCCATTTTGAAAAGTGTACTTTTGTGTTCTCAAGTGGTATAGCATTCAGATGCCACAATGCCTACATCCTCCTTTAGCAGTGGTTCCCACCCTTCTTAACGTGACCCTTTTATACAGTTCCTTACGTTATGGTGACCCCCAACCATAAAATTATTTCATTGTACTTCATGAATGTAATTTAGTTACTGTTATGACTCATGATACAGACATCTGATATGCAGCCGATCTCATAGGCAAACCCTGTGAAAGGGCCATTCAATGCCCAAAGGGGTCATGACCCACAGGTTGACCGCCTTCTCTTTAATGACTTCTACATCTGTATAGCACTTAGCATACCCTGTACACACATGTACTTGATTCCTATTAAAATCCGGGATTCCAAAGATGAAATACATGAAGATTTCCAAGGACAGAGAACTTGCCTAAGGGCCCACACCAGGAAAATCTGTTTGAACTTATAAATGCTGGCTGTAATTTCAAATTCAACCTTCTTTTCGCAATGACCTTGCTTAACAGGGACTGACCCAACCTCCGATGTGACGTCTTATCAAAAGAAAGCTCCAGATTCTAGCAAGGAGCTCCAAGTCTATTTTTCTTTTGCTTCTTGAATGTAGACGTGAAACATTAAAACAAATTGCCTTGCCAGTGTGTTTTGTGAAAGTGACTTTCACACAATGGATAAAGGAATATTTTGTGATTCGAATTGAGTTAGCAACTTGTCAAACACCTGTTTGGAAGTCCACACTAGTTCCAGAGAATGGTATTTTGTTTTAAAATTCTGAGAAAATATATCTATCTTGCTGAGTATCTAGAAAAAAGGGCTATCCTTGTTTCAATCTCTGTTCAATTCAATGATCTGGGAATATATTAGAGCGTGTTTTCTCTTATCTGAAATTTGGATATGTCTTTCCTGAACATACATTATTTCTGTCTTCAGTTTTTGTTTCATTTGCACATTCTCCTCCAACGGTTTCATCGTGTGGTCTGAACAGATTGTCTGCTCTTGTTTCCACACATGGACAGAATGGAGGACAGTTTCCCTTTAAAAGCACAATGCCTTTAACAACCATTAAAGAAAATCGCACCAAGCCCACAAGAGCATTACAATAATTGCTCCTCTTACCTAGGTGGAAAAGGACATATCTGTCAACCAAAGAAGTGAAAAAGCAATTAACACATCTGCATCCTGCTGGGGAATTGCCTAAATTAAAGAAACAACAGGGTGGCATCACGGTTATTATATATTTAATATTTAGTGGTTAGCATAAGTATAAAGGGCCTCAGACATCCTCATGTGCCCTCCCCAGGCCTGAAGAACCTGTGTAAATATGAACAGGATACAGGGCATAATTGTTTACACATGTGTTTATATGGTGGTTTAGGGTTACCTTTTTTTTAAAGACTTAATGAAGACCCAGGAATACATTATGCACTTATAAAACTTAATATGCAAGCCCTTGTAAGTGTCTAATAAGTAACTTCTGAATACGAAGCACATATCTGGATTCTGAACTCCCATCCACAGATGAGCCTTATTAGCCTGCTTCCAGGGCAGGGGTGCTAAGCAGAAAGTTTACATTTAAAAGGTTTACTACACATAACATGGAGGTACAAGAGCCAACCTGAGAGAGAGTCTGATGGGTGCACATTCTGCCTACCAACAGCTGAACTAAGTAGCCCAGAAGCCCAATCTGTCATGGATCTTTCCCAGAAGAAAGTGTTTCTGGGAAAGACCCCATAGCAGTGGGGTCTTTGTGTGAAACATAGGCACACAAAACTGGTTAGGGATTTTGAGAGGTACAGAAAGAAACAGAGCCCAGGCAGGTCTCTTTCCTGAGGAGAAGAAACCTGCCTGTCACAGGAGAGAACAAAAGTACTTCTATTTCTTAAAATATGGAGGTAACTCTTGGCCTTCTCCGAGAAACTCACACAGAGTGCTCCCGCTCTCTCTGTAGCAGAGACGGTCAGGGAAGAACGGAACTACAGAACACACGACAGGAGAGACACCAATGTCCATAGAGAGATGCTTCAGGAGACTCGGGGAGGAGGGTGCTCTTTCACCAAGCTTGGCAGCAGAACAAACAAAAGTCTCAGGTGACCTTTAGAGTCTGCTGATTCCAGGTCACCTGCACTTGGTTTTCCTCCTGTGTGCCTACAACCACCATCCGTATCCTGTCTGATTGGCTCACAGCCTCCCAGGTGAGACACCAACTCGGGCACCAGCTCCAGTGACTAACTACCAGTGTGAAGTGTTCTCCATGACTGACTTCATAAGCTGTAGCAGACACAGCCTTCTGATCCTCTCTGGTCCCAAGCTCC
Source organism: Mus musculus (assembly GCF_000001635.26). Classification (NCBI taxonomy): domain Eukaryota; kingdom Metazoa; phylum Chordata; class Mammalia; order Rodentia; family Muridae; genus Mus; species Mus musculus. Next base: position 119,908,134 of record NC_000076.6, on the reverse strand, counting down.
TTATGTCCGACCCCCTGATGGTATTTATCCCCACACTTACAGGTTAAATCCGAAACGTCTCCCAATGGGTCAGCTTGAGGATGCTCAGGTCCAAGGCTGTGGTGCTGTTTGAGGGGTAATGATGCCTAGCTAGCATCAGTAGGTTACCAGGAGGGAGCTTCAGGCAGAACAGCATTAGCACTGAAAACCTTGTTAAACTATAAGCCCACATAGCTCTTTGCTCCCTTAGGATGTACCTAGTGGGTACTTTGGTTTCAGCTGTGCTAAAACTCCACCTTGTGGATATGGGTGTGGTATAACCCTTCCACCCATCCCCGCCACACTAAAACTCTATCTGTGGTTATGGGTATGGCCTACAGCTAAGCTAAATGGCCAACTTGTGGATCTCAGCACTGTCTGTGACTTGTACCTAACCAGGAGGATTTGCAAAGGTTTCACGCGTACATTATCATTTATGCGTTGACTTCAATGCCCACTCTCCTGGTGACTTCCTTCCTTTGTGGTCTGTGGGGTACAAGGCAGGGATGAGGGCTGAAGGTGACCTCTGGAAGACAAGGAATTGAAGTTCTGAACTTACGTCTGATAATAGACTGAGTGAGCTTGGGAATTGAGCCCTCCACAGTCAAGCCTCAGATAACACTCCTGCTTTGTAAGACCCCAGGGAAGGCAGATAAGCCACGTTAATATCCTAATATACAGAATCTGAGAGATAATACATGTATATGGTTTAAGCTGCTGGATTTATGGTAATATTGTTAGGAAGAAAAAGATAATTAATATAGATGATTCCTGTGTATTAATTTATATAATCCTCATTATCGTCTCATTTTGCACAACGGAAAAGCTAAAGCCTGAAACATAAGCAACCAGCTTATTCCCACAGAGCAGCAGGTATCCTGGCTGCTGACTCTGGAACAAGGCAGGGTAGCTCCAGATGGTGTTCCTAACCACTAACGTGCACCGTCTGAATGCTGCTTCCAAATCGAGTTTCCCATAATGTATCCCAACAGCATGAGGCCAGCGTCCCAGTCACACGCTGGCCATGTTATCTGAATGAGGGAGGCATGTGTAACCCGACTAGTCAGCTGAGAGCATGAAATGCTGACAAGAGCAACAAGTGCTGCCTCTAAGTATTCTCTGGCAAACCCAAAACACAGTCCTGGCTGCCCTGTGGCAGGGGAGTGACGTTGACCACTAACTGCTCATGTGAGTCTATTTCTACCTAAAGGCAGAAATAAAATTATCTTAAAAATAAAATTATCTTAAAAGATAATTGAGGACATGCTAACCCTATGGTCTTATGACCCGAAGTATTTAAAAAGATTGATGACTTTTGGTCTAAGAGTGTGTGTGTATGTGTGTGTGTGTGTGTGTGTGTGTGTGTG